>NC_091162.1:37819531-37834531 GCF_040958095.1 Procambarus clarkii | reverse complement strand
GAGGAACGGTGCAAGTGGGTCACCCTGTTGAATTCCCTCTGCTGAGGTGACTTCATGTTTGCCAAACAGGAGGGTTGAGACTTTGCTGTAGCCTGCTGACACAAACGGGAGAATGCTTGGGCAATGTTCCTGGACTGCAGTGAGGATTACTTCCCTTTTGACCGAGTTGAAAGCGTTTTTAAAATCTAATTTTACTACTGCCTGGTCTTCAGTAAGAGAGCTAATGTAGGCTCGTGCAGCATGAGCCGCTGCTTCACAGCCTTGGGGGACTCCAAACCCCAGCTGGTTGGGTTGCAGCATGGTGGCTGCTTCCGTTCGGATACTTCTGACAGCAGCCCTTGCAACTAGGCGGCGAAGGGTATTACCAACGGCAATGGGTCTGATTCCTCCCCCCTTCTTTTTGAGGGCACATAGGGATGCACCAAAGAAGAATGGTTTGATTTCATCAGGGATTAACCCGGCGAGGCAGTTGTTGACAAACGTTGTGATTTCTGTCAGGAGCGCTTCTGCAGCTGGGCCAAGAACAGGGTTCACCATTTCCTTCACATGTTGAGGTCTTACCCCTGTGTAGCCTCCTGAGGAGCCCGGGGGAAATGAAACGATAGCTTTATAAACCTCTGACTCCCGGAGGACGAGAGGTTCCTGATTAGGGGCGAGCCTGACCTGTGGGGGAGGTCCACCTACGGCCCTGACGGGGTGTTTTTCTCTCAGTGCTTGGGCTGTGGTTTCATCCCTGGGCAAAATTTTGTCCTCACTTGTGATTAACCTGAGTGCCCCGACTGTATTGCCCTCTTCAATTTTCTTGCTGACTTGGGTACCTAATTTTCTGTTGTCGCTGATTGTCGTACTTGGTCTGCCTCGGCGGTGTTTGGTGTGTTTGGGGAGGCGGACTAGGTTGTCAGCCCTCGGAAAATCCCTAATTGCTTTATTGACGGATGAGGCCAGTGTCTTGCCTCCTCTGTCTGGTACACCTAAGCATGCATTGCCAAAAAGTAACAGATTGTGCCAGGCTTTGATGGTATCAGGTGCAACAAGGTTATTTGACCCTCTGTTGACTTTTGCGATGAGGTCCGTGTATTTCCCTGCAGCAAAAGGGCGAGAGGCCTTTGGGATGTGGGTGAGTGTCCTGGTTGACGTTGCTTTAATTGCCTCTAGCAGGTCGTCTGTTGCAATGTAATCTGTTGCGATTTGTACTGGTGCAACAGGCTCCTGAGTGCTGCCTCCTCCCACGGGAGGCCTCCCTGACCCAGGACAGTCACCATGCTGGCGTATGACTCTGGAGACAGAGTTGATGCTGACGATGTTCCCACAACCACTGCATGTGCCTCTCCTTTGATTGGCTTCGGGAGGGGTGAGCTGGCTGGTAGCGGCTTCTTCTGCCATCCCCTTAGGTAAAGTGAATGTCACCTTGCACTGGAGTATTTGTCTCTCCCTCCTGGCTGGGGGGGACGAGGTTGTCCCCTATACTATGCGTCATGTCTGGGCAGATGTCTGGGGTGGGTGGGCTCGTGGAGGTGGTGGGTGGGTGGGGGTTGGGAGGCTGCGCGCTGGCCCGGTCTGGGAGGGGGGCCGGGGAGGGAAGGCGCGACCACCTGATCGTGGGAGGTGGGGGCGGGGGAGCGGAAGACACTGCACCACACGGAGGGGGGGGGGGGAGACACTACACAGGTGGAGTGGTCGAGCGGGAGACACTACACTCAGGGGGTGGGGGGGGGGCACTACACTCAGGGGGTGGGGGGAGGCACTACACTCAGGGGGTGAGGGGAGGGTTGATGTGGCACGTAACACTTGGATAATTTCCTTTTTGTCACTAAACACTGGTGAATGTGTCCTGGCTCACTGGGTGTGGTGCTCTCAACACGATACTCACAATGGTCCAGTCACCACAGGACTGGACTCAACTTATCTTTTTCAAGCACTTATTGGCACACTGGTGACCCAGTCTCTTGACCCCACCACATGTGTCCTTCCACCCTTTCCTGATGAGGGAGCCGTAGGGCGTGTGGCGTGTGTGGGCGTGGGCTGGCGGTGGGCGTGGGTAGCGGTGGGCGTAGGGTTGCGTGGGGTGACGGTGGGCGTCATATATATATATATATATATATATATATATATATATATATATATATATATATATATATATATATATATATATATATATATATATATATATAGACCTGGCAGAGGTCTCCAGCAACACACTGGCAGAGGTCTCCAGCAACACACTGGCAGAGGTCTCCACCAACACACTGGCAGAGGTCTCCAGCAACACACTGGCAGAGGTCTCCAGCAACACGCTGGCAGAGGTCTCCAGCAACACACTGGCAGGGGTCTCGAGCAACACACTGGCAGAGGTCTCCAGCAACACACTGGCAGGGGTCTCCAGCAAACACTGGCAGGGGTCTCCAGCAACACGCTGGCAGAGTTCTCCAGCAACACACTGGCAGAGGTCTCCAGCAACACGCTGGCAGAGGTCTCCAGCAACACGCAGGCAGAGGTCTCCAGCAACACGCTGGCAGAGGTCTCCAGCAACACACTGGCAGGGGTCTCCAGCAACACACTGGCAGAGGTCTCCAGCAACACACTGGCAGGGGTCTCCAGCAACACACTGGCAGGGGTCTCCAGCAACACACTGGCAGGGGTCTCCAGCAACACGCTGGCAGAGGTCTCCAGCAACACACTGGCAAGGGTCTCCAGCAACACACTGGCAGAGGTCTCCAGCAACACACTGGCAGGGGTCTCCAGCAACACACTGGCAGGGGTCTCCAGCAACACACTGGCAGGGGTCTCCAGCAACACACTGGCAGAGGTCTCCAGCAACACACTGGCAGGGGTCTCCAGCAACACACTGGCAGGGGTCTCCAGCAACACACTGGCAGGGGTCTCCAGCAACACACTGGCAGGGGTCTCCAGCAACACACTGGCAGGGGTCTCGAGCAACACACTGGCAGAGGTCTCCAGCAACACACTGGCAGAGGTCTCCAGCAACACACTGGCAGAGGTCTCCAGCAACACGCTGGCAGAGGTCTCCAGCAACACACTGGCAAGGGTCTCCAGCAACACACTGGCAGAGGTCTCCAGCAACACACTGGCAGGGGTCTCCAGCAACACACTGGCAGGGGTCTCCAGCAACACACTGGCAGGGGTCTCTGTTACCTATCGTTCGTTACGGCTCGTGACCCTACAGCAGCCAAGCTTTAATTACGTCTAGGGATACCACTGCTGCTCTCTAAAGCGCGTCACCAGTATAACCCCTTGATAAGTAATGAGCACATAAATAAAACTATTCCTTAGGACTGAAGAATAGATACAAGATATTATATAGATATATATTCAAGACAGTATAATATAAATCCACAGATGGTTAAGTTAACTTATACAATAAATGAAAGTATTGTCATTACTCTTAATATAATATAATGACTATGGCACAACACGAAGTAACAGACTTATCTCCCACATGTTACTCCTCCTGGTTCCCAGAAGCTACTGACTCTCGCTCTGGCGCTACCCACATTCTCACCTCCCGTCTGCCTCATCCCATGATGAGGGATGGAAATTAAGGACTTTTTAATATTTAAAACTAATTGAACAACCACTTGTTCTCAAAACACACAAGTATGTAAATTACAGATAATAGTTACTTACAAAATATATAAGTACAATGCCACCTGTTTAATTGCAGAAGATGAACCATTTCCTAACTAAATAAAAGTGACATCTGGAACTCTCAACTGAACAGGTCCAGCTTTCCCGTATCAATCAGGTAATAGACGTGTGCAAAGGCAACCGCGCTCCTGTCCACTGACGCTGCCACACCATACGACAATTTACCAAACACAATGTGTGTACATATACAGGCAATGATAACAAAACAAGTTATTTTAAATTTATATACGTATTCTGCTAGGAGTACGTAACACTTCCACCTCCAAGAAAAAAAAATGCAATAGATTGAAGATCAATGGCATTTTTTCAAAGTAAAATGTATGACACTTGAGATTTATGGTATTAATTACACCAAACATGTGAAAATACTTAGAACACATTTCTGGACAAATATGAAAACACTCCAAATGTAGTCTTACAGGAAACTCAGAAATTTCAATCTTATGACTATGTTCTACATATGTGTCACTGGAGTATGCAAATTTATCTCTCCAAGGTATTATCTCATTTATTTCACTTTGTTTCAGATCATATTTCACACACCTATCAACATTATCATTAGTAGCATGAATAGAATTGTCAATAAAGGTAGCTGCTTTCACACAGTTATCATGGCAATTTTGCTTTTCATATGTTTCTACTATTTCTCCAAGATCAGTTTCATTTTTCCATGTGATTCCTTTTCCACATGGTGAATTTTTCCAAGACAGCCTCCACTTTCCATTACTCCCTTTTTTCTGGAGCTGAACTGCTTAATTGAAGCTGACTGGATGTTGAGTAGATTTGGGACTTCTCCTGGGTATGCTCTGACACAGACATCTGCTCTTCATCACTCTTGATCCTCTGTGGAACACATACTCTCGCCCAATGGATACTAAAATTAGAGAAATTAGCATTAAACCTCACAATTATGCATAAGATTTTCCCATTCATAGAACCTTCCGAAACACAAGACACCGACTTAGCAAACCGTTGACCTTCAAACCAAGAAATACAACCCAAGATAAGTGCAAAGACTACCTGATCGAACTGACTCAGATGATCCATAAGGAACACAGAAATCAATTGCCTCATAACTCTGTCATAACGATCAGTGAAAGAAAACAGGCATATGCCTATGCACCATATCTCAATCATAACTCTCAAGACAAGTTCACACCCCCTGATGGTGAACTTGAACACAACACACACTTTCATCAACCGTCTAGTCTTCCATAAGACTAAATAAAACATGCCGAAAACTTTACAACCCTCACCATCACTTCCCAAGTGATTTATGTCTGATGACAACCAATCAACCAAGAGGTTTAAGGGTCTTAACATCTTGAAGATGCACAGCAGATTACCTGGGAAACGCCCAAGGATAATCTGTAACCCTTCACAATGATTAACACTAGGTAGGATAACCTTATCCCCCAACTTGAATTGCACACCTGGAGCCTCAAACATCTGCTCCCCAGTATGATTTAATCTTTCACCCACAATATGACTCTGAAAATCAACTCCAATATGACTCTGAAAGTCAACACCACACTTGAGTGGAACATACACTTTCATCACTCGTGCATCAAAATTACCTGGATCTGAATATAGAGACACTGCTCTAGCATAACTCACCACTTCCTCAGAACTGGATGCACGACCTACTTGAGTAAACTCTCTCTGCTCAACCACAAGGCTTGACAAAGATGTCCCACAGTCCATTACTTCACAAGAAAATGGCTCCTGCAGAATAAAAGTACATTTCCACATCCTACACACACTCTGACTCAATGTACACAATGAGAAATACTTACTCCACATAGAATAAGAATCACCACTCCGCAACTTAGATCCAAATGATACCTTACCACTCTTAATGATTTTACCAAAATTTCCTCCCATGACTTCTGGAGCTGATTGTCTGCTCACAATCAATAATATCACTACCAAGCTGGGTCGCATCCTCACAGACAACTGAAGAGGGAGGCTCAATGGGTCTCCATCTACTCAACAGAAGCTGATCCTCTGGCTGCTTTCCCACACTCTCCAAAACTGGATCTACAGTACAGACTGTCTCCTTGCTTCTCTCTGAAATCTTAGGGTCAGTTCTACTCAAAGCACATAAATGAAGGGAATCTGAAGTGAGCGGGCAAGTAACAGGTAGTTTGACCTCCTCCCCTATTATATCACCTTGACTAGGGTGAGGCGGGGCCTCTACAACGGACTTACTCTCGACAACTGATTCGAAACTAGGAGTGAGCGGGAATACTTCTGCCAACCCGACATCTTGTCCTAAACCATTCACTTGGCTGGAATACAGAGTCGTGGCTTTTAAGTTTCTCTCAACTCCTGGCACAACGTTCGTAGTGAGCGGGCAAGACAATGGTACATGGACATCCTTTCCCAATTTATTGGAATAAAGCAGAGTCATAGTATCAGGCTTACTCTCAACAACTAAATCGGCCACACAGGAATCTGGAACAACCACATCCCACTTCTCCACTGAAGGGGTACTGGTTACTGGAACAATTGCTTGAGTAACAACATCAGAACTGACAACTGGATTTATATTAGTACTGACATCAGCACAGGTAGAAGGGACAAAACCATCTTCTACAACAGGTTCATTCATAGAACTAACTTCAGCACAGGCAGAATAAACATGGTCTGCAACTGGCTGCTTACACAAACGGGGATCAATCTCACCCACAACATGATTTATGGCCACATCATTACCCAATATAACATCCACACCTGGGATGGGCAACTGTGTACTAACACCCACAGTGCATAAACGTGGTGTAATGGTGGATCTGAAATTAATATCTATTAGAGGTACAGTTTTACATCCTGCAACACTCTGAAGAACAACAAACTTTCCAGTATCTCTCTTTTCAACATCAGAAAGAATACTGGATGAAATTATGGTTTGGGAAGCACCTGTATCACGAAGAATAACCACTGGCTTCCACCTCCCATTAATACACAAAACTTCACCTGAAGACATATATGGTGAATACTGTTTCACCCAGTTGGGGTTTACAGTTACATGTTTATTAGTAAGTTTATTTTGCACACCTCTGCAATAAATGAGACCAGTTGGTCGTAACTCAGGGTGCAATATAAAACAGGAATGAATTCCATGGCCTTTTCTCTTACAATGGGAACAGGACCTTACAGTGGACACACCTGTGGAACCAACTGTAGGTTTAGAAATAACCTTATTATTATTTGACATTCCTGACAAGGAAGTAGCAGGATTAGGTTTTGTAAGAGAAGAGCTCATGGGAGTAACTGGAGTACTAGGACTGGATGGATTCTGATAAGGAGTTCGGTGAGCATTATAATTTACTCTACGACTAGACTTAGGTGAAGTGGCCGTAAACTGGGCCTTAGTCAACAACTCATGCTCATCCGCGAGCTTTGACAGCTCATAAATGTCTGTTACATTCTTTTGTTCTGCCATAAAAGTAGACAACTGGTCTGGGAGACATGACAATACTTCTTCCATTATAAGAAGATTCTTTAGAGCATCAAAGTCAGTGACTGAAAGTGACTTTAACCATCTGTTGCAAAAATTCGTCTTCTGACGAGTAAAATCTGCTATTGTCTGATCCCTTATCCTCCTTAGATTTCTAAACTTTTGCCTGTGTGCCTCTGGATTTAACTGGTAAGCATTTAAGATGCTTTTCTTTACAAATTCATAATCAAAACTATGAGCGTCAGGTAGGGATGTAAAAACCTCCTGACTACGCCCCTTAAATTGAGACTGCATAATGGCTACCCACTGATCCCTTGGCCAGTTCATACTGATGGCAATTTTATAAAAATGTGCAAAGAAAACCTCAGGATCCTCCTCATTGAACTTTGGTAACTCTATATACTTATGCGTCCTGATGGGATTATTATCACTATTTATTGAAACATTACTAGTATTTCCATGCCCAGCTGCCATACGCTGTGATTCAAGCCTGAAGTTATTGTCAGCCATTTGTTGTTGAATCTCTAATTGTTGCCTTTTTGTGGCTTCTATTTGCAACTGTGCCTCAATTTCTAAACGTCTAGTCTCAAGCTCCCTCTGCTGAGCTTCAAGTTCTAATATTCTCTGTTCTTTTTGAGCTTCAAGCTCTAAGTGTTTCTGTTCCTTTTGAGCTTCAAATTCTCTTTGACGAGCTTCAGCCTCTAATATTCTCTGTTCTTTTTGAGCTTCAAATTCTCTTTGACGAGCTTCAGCCTCTAATATTCTCTGTTCTTTTTGAGCTTCAAGCTTAGCATTGGCTATTTGCGCTTCTAACTCAAGACGCTTTAACGTCATCTGATCACTCGACTCCTCTTTTAACTCTTCTAGAATTTCTTCATCTAACTCTCCATTCTCAACAAAATGTGTCACAATGACTTTCAATATTTGGGCTTTAACCATTCTATTGTTGGCGGTCAAATCCAACTGATTTGCCATTTGTATTAACTCAGTCTTTTAAAGGCTCTGAATCCCTTCAAAGTCTGGGTGAGCCACCAACGCTGCAACTTTCTCCTCCATCGTTACTAACACTTGGCACTTGATTCACAAAAATAATTAAAAACAATGGCACTGCACTACACTTCACTGTAAAATTGTCACCACACTGAAAATTCGCTTGGCCTCACTGCACAAACAAAATATGACTTACCTCAAAATCGTGAAACGTTGTTACTTGACACACAGGAAGGCTTGCTTGGCACATGGAATAGTTCTTAAGAAACACACAGACACTTAACACACTGGTACCTAGGAAGGCAAGGTTAGATTAGCATAATTAAGGTTAAGTGGGAACAATATTTCCCGGCACAGGCCCCCATAACTCTTTGTTACCTATCGTTCGTTACGGCTCGTGACCCTACAGCAGCCAAGCTTTAATTACGTCTAGGGATACCACTGCTGCTCTCTAAAGCGCGTCACCAGTATAACCCCTTGATAAGTAATGAGCACATAAATAAAACTATTCCTTAGGACTGAAGAATAGATACAAAATATTATATAGATATATATTCAAGACAGTATAATATAAAAACACAGATGGTTAAGTTAACTTATACAATAAATGAAAGTATTGTCATTACTCTTAATATAATATAATGACTATGGCACAACACGAAGTAACAGACTTATCTCCCACATGTTACTCCTCCTGGTTCCCCGAAGCTACTGACTCTCGCTCTGGCGCTACCCACATTCTCACCTCCCGTCTGCCTCATCCCGGGATGAGGGATGGAAACTAAGGACTTTTTAATATTTAAAACTAATTGAACAACCACTTGTTCTCAAAACACACAAGAATGTAAATTACAGATAATAGTTACTTACAAAATATATAAGTACAATGCCACCTGTTTAATTACAGAAGATGAACCATTTCCTAACTAAATAAAAGTGACATCTGGAACTCTCAACTGAACAGGTCCAGCTTTCCCGTATCAATCAGGTAATAGACGTGTGCAAAGGCAACCGCGCTCCTGTCCACTGACGCTGCCACACCATACGACAATTTACCAAACACAATGTGTGTACATATACAGGCAATGATAACAAAACAAGTTATTTTAAATTTATATACGTATTCTGCTAGGAGTACGTAACAGTCTCCAGCAACACACTGGCAGAGATCTCCAGCAACACACTGGCAGGGGCCTCCAGCAACACACTGGCAGAGGTCTCCAGCAACACACTGGCAGGGGTCTCCAGCAACACACTGGCAGAGGTCTCCAGCAACACGCTGGCAGAGGTCTCCAGCAACACACTGGCAGGGGTCTCCAGCAACACACTGGCAGGGGTCTCCAGCAACACACTGGCAGGGGTCTCCAGCAACACACTGGCAGGGGTCTCCAGCAACACACTAGCAGGGGTCTCCAGCAACACACTGGCAGGGGTCTAAAGCAACACACTGGCAGAGGTCTCCAAAAACACACTGGCAGGGGTCTCCGGCAACACACTGGCAGGGGTCTCCAGCAACACACTGGCAGGGGTCTCCAGCAACACACTGGCAGGGGTCTCCAGCAACACACTGGCAGAGGTCTCCAGCAACACGCTGGCAGGGGTCTAAAGCAACACACTGGCAGAGGTCTCCAGCAACACACTGGCAGGGGTCTCGAGCAACACACTGGCAGGGGTCTCCAGCAACACACTGGCAGAGGTCTCCAGCAACACGCTGGCAGGGGTCTAAAGCAACACACTGGCAGAGGTCTCCAAAAACACACTGGCAGGGGTCTCCGGCAACACACTGGCAGGGGTCTCCAGCAACACACTGGCAGAGGTCTCCAGCAACACCTTGCCAGAGGTCTCCAGCAAAACACTGGCAGGGGTCTCCAGCAACACACTGGCAGGGGTCTCCAGCAACACACTGGCAGGGGTCTCCAGCAACACACTGGCAGGGGTCTCCAGCAACACACTGGCAGAGGTCTCCAGCAACACCTTGCCAGAGGTCTCCAGCAACACACTGGCAGAGGTCTACAGCATCACACTGGCAGAGGTCTCCATCAACACACTGGCAGGGGTCTCCAGCAACACTCTGGCAGACGTCTCCAGCAACACACTGGCAGGGGTCTCCAGCAACAGACAGGCAGAGGTCTCCAGCAACACACTGGCAGAGGTCTCCAGCAACACACTGGCAGGGGCCTCCAGCAACACACTGGCAGGGGTCTCCAGCAACACACTGGCAGGGGTCTCCAGCAACACACTGGCAGAGGTCTCCAGCAACACACTGGCAGGGGTCTCCAGCAACACACTGGCAGAGGTCTCCAGCAACACACTGGCAGGGGTCTCCAGCAACACACTGACAGAGGTCTCCAGCAACACGCTGGCAGAGGTCTCCAGCAACACACTGGCAGGGGTCTCCAGCAACACACTGGCAGGGGTCTCCAGCAACACACTGACAGAGGTCTCCAGCAACACGCTGGCAGAGGTCTCCAGCAACACACTGACAGAGGTCTCCAGCAACACGCTGGCAGAGGTCTCCAGCAACACACTGGCAGGGGTCTCCAGCAACACACTGGCAGGGGTCTCCAGCAACACACTGACAGAGGTCTCCAGCAACACACTGGCAGGGGTCTCCAGCAACACACTGGCAGGGGTCTCCAGCAACACACTGGCAGAGGTCTCCAGCAACACACTGGCAGGGGTCTCCAGCAACACACTGGCAGGGGTCTCCAGCAACACACTGGCAGGGGTCTCCAGCAACACACTGACAGAGGTCTCCAGCAACACACTGGCAGGGGTCTCCAGCAACACACTGGCAGGGGTCTCCAGCAACACACTGGCAGGGGTCTCCAGCAACACACTGGCAGGGGTCTCCAGCAACACACTGGCAGGGGTCTCCAGCAACACACTGGCAGAGGTCTCCAGCAACACACTGGCAGAGGTCTCCAGCAACACACTGGCAGGGGTCTCCAGCAACACACTGACAGAGGTCTCCAGCAACACGCTGGCAGAGGTCTCCAGCAACACACTGGCAGGGGTCTCCAGCAGCACACTGGCAGGGGTCTCCAGCAACACACTGACAGAGGTCTCCAGCAACACACTGGCAGGGGTCTCCAGCAACACACTGGCAGGGGTCTCCAGCAACACACTGGCAGGGGTCTCAAGCAACACACTGGCAGGGGTCTCCAGCAACACACTGGCAGGGGTCTCCAGCAACACACTGACAGAGGTCTCCAGCAACACACTGGCAGGGGTCTCCAGCAACACACTGGCAGGGGTCTCCAGCAACACACTGGCAGGGGTCTCCAGCAACACACTGGCAGGGGTCTCCAGCAACACACTGGCAGGGGTCTCCAGCAACACACTGACAGAGGTCTCCAGCAACACACTGGCAGGGGTCTCCAGCAACACACTGGCAGGGGTCTCCAGCAACACACTGGCAGGGGTCTCCAGCAACACACTGACAGAGGTCTCCAGCAACACACTGGCAGGGGTCTCCAGCAACACACTGACAGAGGTCTCCAGCAACACACTGGCAGGGGTCTCCAGCAACACACTGGCAGGGGTCTCCAGCAACACACTGACAGAGGTCTCCAGCAACACACTGGCAGAGGTCTCCAGCAACACACTGGCAGGGGTCTCCAGCAACACACTGACAGAGGTCTCCAGCAACACACTGGCAGGGGTCTCCAGCAACACACTGACAGAGGTCTCCAGCAACACACTGGCAGGGGTCTCCAGCAACACACTGACAGAGGTCTCCAGCAACACACTGACAGAGGTCTCCAGCAACACACTGGCAGGGGTCTCCAGCAACACACTGACAGAGGTCTCCAGCAACACACTGGCAGAGGTCAGGTTGCGTCAGGTCAGGTTGCGTCAGGTCAGGTTGCGTCAGGTCAGGTTGTGTCAGGTCAGGTTGCGTCAGGTCAGATAACGTCTGGTCAGGTTGCGTCAGGTCAGGTTGCGTCAGGTCAGGTTGTATCAGGTCAGGTTGCGTCAGGTCAGGTTGCGTCAGGTCAGGTTGTATCAGGTCAGGTTGCGTCAGGTCAGGTTGCGTCAGGTCAGGTTGCGTCAGGTCAGATTGCGTCAGGTCAGGTTGCGTCAGGTCAGGTTGCGTCAGGTCAGGTTGTATCAGGTCAGGTTGCGTCAGGCCAGGTTGCGTCAGGTCAGGTTGCGTCAGGTTAGATGTCATTACCTAAACCATGACTGACATATGAAGGTGATAGTATCTGTGTTCCAGTAACATGTGTGAGAGAATCCTTGTGAACCACATTTATTCCTGATAGAGTCTGTACGTGCCAGATATATCGAAGTTTAACTGTTTTATGATATATAATGAGATAAAGAGAAAGATATGTATAGAGAGAGGAAGACATGGAGACAGAGAGAGTAAGCCCCACAAGCACACATATACTCAAACTGAGACAAATATGAATGTTTTACGTGTTCATTGTTGACTCAAAATCCGGAATTCTAGGTTCGATTACCAGTGGCTGCAGAAATGGCTTGGGCACATTTCCTCTCACCTAATGCATGTGTTCAGCTTGCAGTAAATATGAACCCAGTACTTAGTCAGCATGTTGTGGGGTTGTATCGTGGGGTAGGGTAGTAATTGGACCTACTAAGCCGTTCACGACATAAAATGTTTGGGCACATTTCCTCTCACCTAATGCATGTGTTCACCTAGCAGTAAATATGAACCCAGTACTTAGTCAGCATGTTGTGGGGTTGTATCGTGGGGTAGGGTAGTAATTGGACCTACTAAGCCGTTCACGACATAAAATGTTTGGGCACATTTCCTCTCATTAAATGCATCTGTTCACCTAGCAGTAAATTGGTAGCCAGGAGTTAGTCAGCATGTTGTGAACTGGTATCATGGGAGAGCGAGAGAGGCAGAAATACAGAGAAAGAAACAGGCATAACATACAAAGTCAGAAAGAGAACAGAAGAGAGGAAGATGAGAGAGAGAGACAACGAGAGAACTACAACAGCCTGTTTGTATAAATTAGCTGTCCTCACTCCTACTCTGCAGATAAGGAGAAAAAACTCTTACATTGTTGATTGCCCCTTTTTTTCTAACTAATAGCTTACCACAATTCCTACAACTTCTCTCACAAAGTGAAAATAGTCCCTTTCTGTACCATAAAAGTTAGTAAATTATTAACCTTCATGAGTCAAAAAAACACTTGAGTTTCTCTCTTTAAATTTTACTTCCGTGTATATTAATTTAAATGTCGAAAAATGCCCTCAATATTGTCTAAGTTATCAACGTGTTGGTCTCCTTCTGGGCTTCACACTCCCCCTTCAGCTTCCAGTCAAGACGTCATCCTCCTCCTCCTCCCCAAATAACCCAAACAAAAACCCATTCACGCCAGGCAAATTTACGTCGGAGCTTTACCCTGTTTATTAACGCCCAAATACAATAATTACAGATATTATTTACTCAAACGTATCAAAGTTAACTGTTGCAGCCAAATATATATTTTGTTCAGGTGGAATATTGGAGCATTAAACCGCCGACGACATGTTACCAAATTACTCAATATAAATATAAGAACCAGCTTTGGAAAACTTGGCGACCCCAGAATGGCCTAGTCGGATGGGAATATGTTCTCATGAGAACTGACGTGTGTTCGAGTCTGTCAAAACGGTGTAACTACAGGGCACAGATTTGTGAGTCCCGTCCTGTAGCTGCGTCCGTCCATCTCGACTGTGAGGTCTCTGGGTAGCTAAAACTTGACCTGACCTGACCTGACCCTGGGATGTGGGGAAGGGTGGAAGTCCGGGGGCCCACGGACCCACACCTGGACCCGAGTTAGATTAGGTAAGGCGAGGTCAGGTCGTGTCGGGTCAGGTCGTGTCTATATAATAAAATAAATAATATGTCTATATCTAATGTCTGTAATCTAATATCTAATGTAATGTAATTTAATGTAATATCTAATGTAATCTGTATATCTAATGTAATGTATATCTAATGTAATCTGTATATCTAATGTAATGTATATCTAATGTAATGTATATCTAATGTAATGTAATCGTCTAATGTAATGTATATCTAATGTAATGTATATCTAATGTAATGTATGTCTAATGTAATGTATATCTAATGTAATGTATATCTAATGTAATGTATGTCTAATGTAATGTATATCTAATGTAATGTATGTCTAATGTAATGTATGTCTAATGTAATGTATATCTAATGTAATATATATCTAATGTAATGTATGTCTAATGTAATGTATGTCTAATGTAATGTATATCTAATGTAATATATATCTAATGTAATGTATGTCTAATGTAATGTATGTCTAATGTAATGTATATCTAATGTAATATATATCTAATGTAATGTATATCTAATGTAATGTATGTCTAATGTAATGTATATCTAATGTAATGTATGTCTAATGTAATGTATATCTAATGTAATGTATATCTAATGTAATGTATGATATGTATGTAAATATGTAAATATGTAAATATGTATGTAAATATGTAAAAATGATAATGTATGTAAATGTAATCTATATCTAATGTAATCTATATGTATATCTAATGTATCTAATGTAATATATATGTATAATGTAATGTATATAATGTAATGTATATAATGTAATGTATATAATGTAATATGTATGTGTAATGTAATGTATATGTAATGTAATGTATAAGGTATATGTAATGTCTATCTAATGTATCTAATGTCCCTAACCTAATATTAATATTAATTAATATTAATGTAATGTAATGTAATGTAATGTAATATCTAATGTAATCTGTATATCTAATGTAATGTATATATATAATGTCTATAAAATAAATAAAAAATGAAAAAATAAAAAAAAATGAAAAATAAAAATGAATAAATAAAAATGAATAAATAAAGCGCGGAA